>NC_137499.1:12902500-12912500 GCF_041902795.1 Electrophorus electricus | reverse complement strand
GTTCTTAAAACAGGACCTTGAGAAGATGTGGTCTCTGAGCAACACCAGCAACACGAGACCTGACGTCCAAACCCAGCAGCTCAGTACCGCTCGCATGCTTGAACGCTGCTTACGTCAACATCCAACGGGAGCTTTGAGATCAACGGTGTGACTGCGTATACTCAGCACAGCAGCACCCTTCACAGCAGAGGGCTCACACTTAACCCCCGCGGAGACGAATGAAAGGCTCTCACACTCTCTGGTCTTTAATGCCAGTGTGGCGTATGCTTACAGTTGGCAAAGCGCTCATTATATTACACTAGTGGGCTGTAAAAATTGATTGTGGAATGAGATGTTCTGAAAGACGCGTATCCGGGAGAGCGAACGTGTGAGCAGAGGAACGTGAGAATGGCGGGATGTGTCAGATAAGAATGCAGTTCACCTGTAGGGGCTGGAGACCCCCAGACACAAGGCTCCCCCACCCACCCAGACCCCCATCACTCTCCAACACAGAGACCACAATAACCAGCAGAACTGGCAGTTGATGGGGTGAAGAACTTCAGGTGTTCCACTGGACGGACGGCTGTTCCACTGAATGGACCACTGGCATGAGAAGTTAGACCAGGTCCAGCATGGTGCAGCAGTGCAGGGTAGCAGCATGTGCCCTGTGGGAACATACATTCAGCAGGGCGCCAAGGTTGGACAGAGGGCAGACTGATCCAGGGACAGCCCTTACAGGGATCAACCATCAGCTTCAGAGGCAAGCTCTGAGTAGGGAACAGTCCTGTTCTTTGGCAGGATGATGTATGTGCAAGGAGGAACAAATGTGTGTGTGTGTGTGTGTGTGTGTGTGTGTGTGTGTGTGTGTGTGTGTGTGTGTGTGTGTGTGTGTGTGTGTGTGTGTATGTGCACATACACACAAGGCATAAAGAAATACTGCTGTCCCAGACTGACCCCACCACCCACTTCATTCTGGAACACAGCCTACATACACCAGCCATGTGTGTGAGTGAGTGTGTGTATGTGTGTGTTTGTGTGTGTGTGTGTGTGTGTGTGCGTGCGTGCGTGCATGTGTGCGTGCATGCGTGTGTGCATGTGTGTGTGTGTGTGTCTGTGCATGTGCATTTTCACTGCTCAAATAAAGACTTCACTACTTTGTCTATGGCTCATTTTAGCCACATTTCTGCCCCAAACATCTCAAGAATATAAATACAAAATATAAGTATTTACATCTGACTTTACACTGTCTATAAACTCTTAGCGTAAAGGGTAAAACTCTACACTAAACATTCAAAGTCAGACTGCTGTTGCCCAGTAGATGATGTTTCACGTCAACCTGACCTTTCAAACATGGCCCACCACACCCTCCATATCCACATCCACACTGTCAACAAGCCCTCGGGTGCGTATCCACATCGACTGTGTGTTCGGCATCGAGACTTACGCCAAGTCGCTCTGGTGTCTCTGAGGCAGGCTAACATCTCTCCTTCCCTAAAACAGCTACACTCCATTCATCATTGATGGATCAGATTGGCTCAGTTTGCACAACAGTAGGTGCTACTCTTTAATAATAGCTGAAGTCAAGTATTCCAGAAACTTCTGAAAGGAAGGAGAGAAGGGCTGAAAGTTTATTTAGAAGCCCTGGTGACTCATGACACATGGGACTGGCCACCGTCTGAGTCACTGATTACAATCCCGCTCCACGTTCCAGGAGCACTAGGACCCAACAGTGACATCTTGGGCTGGTGTTTTTGGACTTGCAACATAAAGAGGTTTACATGCTGTGGGAACAGGGATGTAACACGGAGATAATGGCACCTGCTTCCGATTTCCAGTCAGAACTCCGTCGAAAACAATAGGGCTTTTGTGTAGCGCCATCGTGTGACCAATCTGGGAATAGCGGGATGAGCTGAAGCCCTGCTGTGTATCAGCACTGTTCGAAACAATGACAGGTCGGCATTTCAGCCACACCGAAACTTCTGCACGTTGGTTTGGAAACATGAGTTTCCCGGGGAACGAGGGCACACGCAGAGAAGAGCCGTTCAGATGCTACGTTCACACAGGATGAAAAAGTCAAGAGATGCACATAGTTGGGTGTGGTGCATTGGTGCGGCAATGTAAACATCCGTGCTAAGTATAGTCAGGTGGGGTAGAGGGGCAGCCATCTGAATTAAAAGAAGGATGAAAATGTGGGGAAGGAGGCAAGAAGAGAAGGAGAGAGAGGGAGGGAGAAAGAGAGAGAGCAGAAGAGAGAGAGGGAGAGAGAGAGAGAGAGAATGCTGCTGAAACAGGTGCCCTTCAGACTGAAGCTCCAGGGCCCTGGAGGGGGTTGAGAGGACGTGTGCCCAGCCGAGCAAGCTGGCAGCTGGGCCCGCAGCAAAGCGCCAGGAGCCGGAGGAGCTCTGTTCACACCGTGAACCCACCTGGGTGAAGTTACACAGACTCTCTCCCCCTCTGAGACCCTCTGAAGTCGTCCCATTGGACCGCCCTCCACGCCTGGCACTCACACGTCACCCAGGATGACAACCGAGGTGACAAGTTTGAAGACAGACCAGAACAGGGAATAAACATTCTCCGAACACAGAGAAGAGCTCACGTTTTCCCCAGCACCACACTGCAGACGGCCAGAGACCACCTACAGCAAAAACCTAGATACGCAAACTACAGCCAAAAAGGGATTTGCACTTAAAAAAGGATTTGCACTTATTTCTTATATCATAGCTTTATGAAAAGAATCGTTCTTGAAACGCCCTTGGATGGCTTCCGTGAGAAGGCGTCATTTCCAATCTCTCCTCCTCAGGTCTGTGTCTGTAAACGCCTCTTATGCGCTGAGCTGCCCCGGCTGGAGATGCAGACGCCCACACACACACAGGCGGCCTTCGTAGTCCCTCAGGCCGATGCCCAGACACCTTTCGACGCAGCTTCATCAGCGCTGGTGTCATTTCTGTGCTTTAATATCACTGCTGTGTTCCCCATTAAACCGTCGCTCACCCGTCCACCGGGGGCCGTCTGCAGAACCGACGCCAGGCTAAAAATAGCCTTCCTCTCAGTAAACAAGGGAAAAGCTGTCTCTGCCTGTACCGCGCACGTGTATCGGAACAGCTGCTGATCTGAGCCCGGTTCTGTTGGCTCTTCTAAAGTGGGAGCTGATCCCAGACCAGTTGTAAGGAGAGCTTCTATATCTGGAGCGGGGTCCATGCTCATGGCAGGAGGAGGATTTGCCCAGAGTCCAACGCCAGTGGTCCATAGGGGGTTTGAGGCAAACGATAAATCACCAGACTGACTTCAAATCATGTTGGGTACTGCGCTGTGTTCCAGTGGTCCAGTTCCCCGGGGCCAACGTTTTGGTGCTGCAGTAACAATGTCTGTTTCTCAAATCACAAAATGAGAGGAAAATCAGGAACATTTTTTCTTTATCAGAGGGATAAGCATGATTCCCCGAATCTATTTCACACTCACCCACCTTGTCTGATGCACATACAGTATACACGTTTTGTCCGTTCTAAGTTATTTGAGGAAAAGTCAAACTTCGTATGCTTGTTCATTTAAACAGAGCTGCTAAACTAAGCGTGAGGGTTTCAGATTAGGCCTTAAACCACTAGCGCACGACCATCAGGGGAGCAGGTATTGCTCTGCTGGTCACAGCACAGCGGTTATCAGAGCGGCTGCTAATTAGCAGAGGTGCAGGAGCCCAAACACCCACCTCTCAGCCCACGACCCCAGCAGCTGGGCAGGCTGGGAGCTCTGTGTCGTACACACACCAAGCAGCAGATTAAACTACACACGAGTCAGGGAGAACAGAAATAGCTCACAGCCTCACCGAGATGGACAAGGCAGGTTAAGCAGAGAAACTGCCGAGAAACCACTGAGAACATCTCGACATCTCAGAGACGTGCAGCTCAGGCTGACGGCTCCTCCACACTGGAGCGCTCACGCTACAGATCCAGGATATGCCTGGATGAGGATGACACAGGGCCACATCCCTCACACTCCATCTTTCATTAATAACGTGTGTGCGTGTCCCGACACGCACTCGCGATTATAAACACACGAGCGCCCACACTTACTCTCATACACAACAGCAAACAAGATAACACGCATCACGGGCGTATGCGCTCATACACACGCAAAACCAGCAAGGAGGTGAGCACGTTCTGCGGCATCTGTAGGAACACACACACACACTCACGCGCACACGCCAATACACATACAAACATACACACACACACACACACACAATGAAGGAGGTTAGCACACTTCAGAGAGGCAGAATTTCTTACCCAGTACATACAGGAGAGGCAGACCCAGGTTCTAGCCCGGCCCACCAGCGCCGCCGGCAGACCCAGAGACAAGGACGGCATTCCGAAGTGACTAGGTTTCCTCTGGTAGAAGCAGATCCCAAATATTCCCCCAGATCCCCAGTTTTCCACAACACTCCCTGTGCTAGCGGCACAGATCCATTACACAGTAAGGACAGGCAGAGGAGAAAGCTGCAGTAAGACTCTTCTATCCCATCTCTCTCTCTCTCTCTCTCTCTCTCTCTCTCTCTCTCTCTCTCTCTCTCTGTTCTTGACTCTACAGGCACTGGGGAGGGTTCTGGCTTTTAATTACATGCCTTTCCCAATCCCAAACTTGTCCCCAGCCCCCTTCCCAGTGTGGCTCCGCCCTCCTTTCTCCATACCTCACGTAGCCTCCTTGCACCCCTCCACCCCCACCCTTTTACATTTTCTCTCTATAGCTCAATTCCTCCCTCTCCCACCCTCCATCTCTCTCTCTCTCTTTCTACCTCTCTGCTCTCCTGCATGCCTCCTTGCACATGTCATCGCTAACATGACTTAAATTTTTTATTGACTATCCTTTCTTCGTTCTGTCTTCTCTTTTTGTGTGTGTGTCTCTCTCTCTCTGTCCCACTCTCTCTCTCTCTCTCTGTCCCACTCTCTCTCTCTCTGTCCCACTCTCTCTCTCTCTCTGTCCCACTCTCTCTCTCTCTGTCCCACTCTCTCTCTCTCTCTGTCCCACTCTCTCTCTCTCTCTGTCCCACTCTCTCTCTCTCTCTCTCTCTCTCTCTCTCTCTCTGTCCCTCTCTCTCTCTCTCTCTCTCTCTCTCTCTCTCTCTCTCTCTCTCTCTCATGACTTTGTTCTTTCACTTAGCTCCACTGAGCAGGTCACTGATGAAACATCTGCCCTCATTGACATGCTAACAGTAGCCCGTCTCTGACAGGGTAACAGTAGCCCCTCTCTGACAGGGTAACAGTAGCCCGTCTCTGACAGGGTAACAGTAGCCCGTCTCTGACAGGGTAACAGTAGCCCGTCTCTGACAGGGTAACAGTAACCCCTCTCTGACAGGGTAACAGTACCCCGTCTCTGACAGGGTAACAGTAACCCGTCTCTGACAGGGTAACAGTAACCCCTCTCTGACAGGGTAACAGTACCCCGTCTCTGACAGGGTAACAGTAACCCCTCTCTGAATGTAACTCATCTGTGTATGTAACCCATCTTTGACAAGCTAAATGGAATTAATCTGTGAAAGACCAAATCTATCCCATCTCTAAATGTAACCGATCTGTGACAGACAAACAGTGATTCAGAATGTGGTGAACATGAGGGTTTCAGTAAGCATAAGAGAGTCCACAAAACACTGAAAATGCACCAAAACACTGAAAGCGAACTCTTGTGGTGAAACTTTAGAGCGAGCTGTTTTTCTGCAAGAAAACAAAGACTTATTTCAGCATGATTCATGTAAAAACAAAAACAACAAAAATGTAGCACATGAATGGACGTTTGCGAGCTCAGATTTCAGCACTGCATCAAGGTCAACACTACGTCTTGCCTTATCCGAAAGTTACCAGGACAATGTGAGCATTGCGATTCATTCATTAGAGGCTCTTGTTTGATGTTTGTAACAGAGAGTCACTGAGCATTCTGGGAGGGTAAAATGTGTCCCACTGCCGGCCAGCCAGAGGTGCGCGTCCTCCTCCATCTTTCTGGATGAGCCTCATCAGTCTGGGACAGGCCTCCGGGGAGATCCTTTCCTCGAGAACACACCCGTTCAATAATCCAATCTGCTCCTCTCACCGCCTTGCACAAACAAACACGTGTAGGGGGGTCAGATTTCACTGGTAGTAAATCATAATCTCTCAGTCGGCCAATAACAACTTTAAAGATGTACAGCTGGGATCTTTTCAGTAGCTGCTAAGCTGCTAAAGTGTATCTCAGGAAAGTGGCACCCATAATCGGATTTGATATATACTGGACTCATCAGCTCATCAAAGTAAAGGTTTGTGGACTGTCAGAAGTCACCACAATAACAGTTGTGAATTCCGTATTTGTTCTTTTATGCTCGTAGTTCCCACTGTGATTTCAAAATAGCACGTCTGCGAGCGACACGCAGATTTGAACAGAAACAGAGATTCTGTTCGTTACCTGCGTTAGTAATGCAAACAGGTGTGTACGCAAACAGGACAGATCCTCCATCTTCGATTTACTGAAACACGACAGCATCCAACTGAAAGCAGCTGCCATAGGGGTGTGTGTGCGTGGGTGTGGGTGTGTGTGTGTGCGTGTGCGTGCCAGATATGAATTGCCCTATTGTGCATACACCTCCCTCGGAGCTAAATCAAGATTCCATGCATTTCTGACTCCAGATCCTTCCGTCTGCATGCCCCCCCCAAAAAAAATAGAAGACAATTGTGGCCAGTACAAATGTCAGTAAAATCCCAACAGCTCCCCTTAGTGGTGGTTTCTGCGCTAACATTCAGAAGACGGCTTCCAGTAACACCGACACTGCAGCACTGCTAAACAGGATATCACTCTCGAGTACAGAAGCGGCAGAAAGCCTGACCACCCATCAGCAGGGCTGGCGAGGCACCAGCCGCTCCTCCGTTATCTGTGACCGCATTATTGCTTCAACAGGACTAATCGCAGCAGAAATTAAACGCAGCGTAATGAACCGACTCTTTTCTGTGAGCTCATCACAAAATCCCCCAGGCCGGGAGAAATATGATACATACAGCAAGGGCAATCAGCTTCCCCTGTTCGTAGCAAAATGTGCCTGACACAGATTGCCAGCTCCAAGCAGGTTTCAAGCAGGTTCAGTTCTCCGTCTCACTGTGACTGACCAATAGCCAAGCATAGCAGACACTCCTGTACACAGAATCCTGAAACACGTGGTTTACAATCAATTGTTTGGGAAAGTTGAGAGCCAATTGGTTTTATTTGTTTACAGCATCTCTTACGTACTTCTTAATTATCTCTTAGGTCTCAAGAACACATCTTTTATATTTATTTTTAATGTGCTCTTTATGCTTTTATGGAATAACTGGACATCTATTATTAATGGGCATATTTTAATTTTGTCAATTGCCCAATGAAAACATATATTTAAAAAATAAGTCTCAGCCAAACCTTAGAAGAAAATCTCAGACTGTGCAAGCTGCCAGGGAATTCTTCATCTAATTCCAGGGAATTTGACTCCAGCCAGGCAGAATTCTAAAGAGTTATTGCATGCTTTCTCTCTGTGCTTATAGATGAAATATGCGTGCTTAACTATAAATGATTTGAACTGAAGCAATGTGTTTTGCAGACTGGGATGCGGTCCTATGTGAGTGACTGAGCAGGGTCTGGCTATGTCATGTTTCCACAGCACAGACTACGCGCTACTGGAGAATACATCCAATTACACCATTAATGCCATCAAAACAAGGTATTCGTCACAGCCGAGCTGCAGAGAGCTGCAGGGCTATCTCATTATGAATATATTTGCAAGGCATTGTGGGACAGATATTTGTAGAGAAAGGAAGCTATGTTTCTAGTCTGTTTTCACGTGTGTAGAGGCGATCCAGACATGAATGAATAACTCGTTCTTCATATTTTCAGGCCCGACGCATTTCTCTGTCACTCTCAGCATGGCACGCAGCATGGGCTGCTGAGACATTAGTGAGACATGAATGAGACTAGAGGAGAGGGTGACACATCCTCCAGCGTAATGGCTACCAAGGTGAGATGCATGCTGGGCGCCGTCAGCGAGCTGCCAGTGAGGGAGTCGGAGATTGATCTCAGGGATAAAAGGCGAATCCACGTGCGGGAGAAGCTTGATCCCGCCTACACCTACGCCACAGGTGCCTACACCTACACTCCCTTCCAGTCTGCCTCCAGTCCGGCAGACAGCAAGCCCCGGACGCTACAGGAACACGGGGAGGAAGAGACCGGCTTGGACGGTGTCAAGCGGAGAAATGGAGGAACAGAAATCCCCCGCCCCATTCTGAGTCTTGGTTCCTCTCAAGATTTCTCCCTCATGCTCTATAGGGAGTTTTTCCTTTTGATTTTGATGGGGTTTTTTAATCTTTGTTATCACGGCAGCGGGGTGAGCCCATGAGGACTAGGGTCAAAAAAGGAGTGGGTGGGTCTCTTTCTGAGAAGACCAGTTCCGAGCACGCTACAGCAAGGGTGCACTGGATGCCATTAACCTGGACTGCAGTAACAGTTTTCTCCTCTAGACGTGGAAGTGCAGAGACGCCACCATTTCTCCTGCAGTGATGAGATATTCACCTCAGTCTGCTATACTCGAACAGCAAGGTGGTGTAGTGAGAGTTCTCCACCATTATCCAGTGCGTCAGAAGGAAAACCCAATCTTGAGTAGATTTTTAAACCTTTCTCTCTGACATCATAGGCCTCTGACATCACAGGTTTTGGCCCTCATGTGGACTGGGGTAGTCGTAGCTCAATGGTTAAGGTACTTGACTAGTAATCAGAAAGTTGCCACTTTTGGGCTCCTGAGAAAGTCTTTTTAACCTCAGTTGCTCAATTTGTGTTCAGTCAGAATTGTAAGTCGCTTTGGATAAAAGCATCAGCCAAATGCTGTAAATGAGAAATGCTGAAGTCATGGAGCGATGACATGGCAATGTGGCGGGACAGGAGACTTCTGGGACAAGGATCTGCAATGTTTAGCTTTAAAAATGACAGAATGTTCTGAAAGCAGAGAGCTAATCTTACAGATCTCACATAGAACAAGACTAGGAAAACAAACACGTTTGGCTGCTAAGATGCTGAAAATTGCAAAAGTTTGTATGATTAGTTAGTGTCAGCATGTCCTACATGTCAACGTTCAGTGTGTGTGTGTGTGTGTGTGTGTGTGTGTGTGTGGCTTCATACATGTCTGTACGTATGTTTGGATCTCCAAAGCACACAATACACACACTAACGTGGCAGCCTACATCACAGAAGACTTGATATGGACCCTGAACACTTCTCACGTGCTCAAAAAAACACAACTATTTTCCCTTAAGAAGCTTCCTCCCACTTGCCTACAGAGAGCTTATTCTCCTACTGCTCAACAGTGTGCTACAGCAGCTGCACTGTTACCACCCAGCGGGACCTACACAGAGTGGTAAACGCAGCCCAGCACGTCACAGGAGCCAGACATCCAAGACTGGAGGACGTCTGTGCTAACCGCCTCCACAGGGAAGCGCTCAGCACCGGAAGAGTCCCAAACCACACCGGACGCAACCTCTGCATTCCCCTGCCATCCAGGACAGCTCAAAGAAGGACAGAGGGCTCGAAGAACAGAAGCTGTTCTCTCACGCGCACCTCCACCCTCGCTCATATACACGGCTCCGCTCACGTTCGGCGTTCCATCCACACCCGCCCACCCCACCTGCACTCCTACCTCCACCCACATGTCTACATACACGCCTCTGCCCGCACCCAGCCACCCCATCTCGACTGCTACTTCCACCCTCCCTCATATACCCACCTCCACCCACACCTCCACCCACACCCACCCACCCCATCTCCATTCATACCTCCACACACACTCATATACAAACTCCCACCCACAGCTCCACCCACAGCTCCACCCACACCTGCACCTCCACCCACCCCATCTCCGCTCCAACCTCCACCCACACCCCCACCTCAAACTCAAGACAATACCGAGGGATGTGCAGTATTTATGTAGTCACAACTCAAAAGACATTCAACTTAAATCTATTTATTGGTCTTTGGTCTATGCTGTGCTGCTCAG